>NC_052328.1:32711421-32716421 GCF_016432855.1 Salvelinus namaycush
CGCTGGGTCACTGACTACACTACCGCTGGGTCACTGACTACACTACAGCTGGGTCACTGACTACACTACAGCTGGGTCACTGACTACACTACAGCTGGGTCACTGACTACACTACCGCTGGGTCACTGACTATACTACCGCTGGGTCACTGACTACACTACAGCTGGGTCACTGACTACACTACAGCTGGGTCACTGACTACACTACAGCTGGGTCACTGACTACACTACAGCTGGACTACTGACTACACTACAGCTGGTGGATTACTGACTACACTACAGCTGGTGGATTACTGACTACACTACAGCTGGACTACTGACTACACTACAGCTGGTGGATTACTGACTACACTACAGCTGGATTACTGACTACACTACAGCTGGTGGATTACTGACTACACTACAACTGGACTACTGACTACACTACAGCTGGGTCACTGACTACACTACCGCTGGCGGACCACTGACTACACTACAGCTGGGTCACTGACTACACTACAGCTGGGTCACTGACTATACTACAGCTGGGTCACTGACTACTTTACCGCTGGCGGACCACTGACTACACTACAGCTGGGTCACTGACTACACTACAGCTGGGTCACTGACTACACTACAGCTGGGTCACTGACTACACTACAGCTGGGTCACTGACTACACTACAGCTGGGTCACTGACTACACTACAGCTGGGTCACTGACTACACTACAGCTGGGTCACTGACTACACTACAGCTGGGTCACTGACTACACTACAGCTGGGTCACTGACTATACTACAGCTGGGTCACTGACTACACTACAGCTGGACAACCACTGACTACACTACAGCTGGACAACTACTGACTACACTACAGCTGGCAGACTACTGACTGTGACGGATATCAAATTTCCTCCACTCTGCATCTATTACCAGCTAATTGTTACTGCATACATTTCTTGTCAACAACAAAACGGTCAATTAATTAAGTAAAAAAATGCACTTGTGATCGCGTTTACAATCCCAACAGGGAGGGTGAAGCCCAGGGCATTGTTCAAGTAAATGAATTTACTGCTGGGGAGGGGTTAAAGTCTGCCATAAAGACACAGACAGACAGGCCAATATAATACAGGAGTCCCGGTACCAGACAGAGTGACCAGCCACAGACAGACAGACCAATATAATACAGGAGTCCAGGTACCAGACAGAGTGACCAGCCACAGACAGACAGGCCAATATAATACAGGAGTCCCGGTACCAGACAGAGTGACCAGCCACAGACAGACAGACAGGCCAATATAATACAGGAGTCCAGGTACCAGACAGAGTGACCAGCCACAGACAGACAGACATGCCAATATAATACAGGAGTCCCGGTACCAGACAGAGTGACCAGCCACAGACAGACAGACATGCCAATATAATACAGGAGTCCCGGTATCAGACAGAGTGACCAGACACAGACAGACAGGCCAATATAATACAGGAGTCCCGGTACCAGACAGAGTGACCAGCCACAGACAGACAGACATGCCAATATAATACAGGAGTCCCGGTACCAGACAGAGTGACCAGACACAGACAGACAGGCCAATATAATACAGGAGTCCCGGTACCAGACAGAGTGACCAGCCACAGACAGACAGACAGGCCAATATAATACAGGAGTCCCGGTACCAGACAGAGTGACCAGCCACAGACAGACAGGCCAATATAATACAGGAGTCCCGGTACCAGACAGAGTGACCAGCCACAGACAGACAGGCCAATATAATACAAGAGTCCCGGTACCAGACAGAGTGACCAGCCACAGACAGACAGACAGGCCAATATAATACAGGAGTCCCGGTACCAGACAGAGTGACCAGCCACAGACAGATAGACATGCCAATATAATACAGGAGTCCCGGTACCAGACAGAGTGACCAGCCACAGACAGATAGACATGCCAATATAATACATGAGTCCAGGTACCAGACAGAGTGACCAGACACAGACAGACAGGCCAATATAATACAGGAGTCCCGGTACCAGACAGAGTGACCAGCCACAGACAGACAGGACAATATAATACAGGAGTCCCGGTACCAGACAGAGTGACCAGCCACAGACAGACAGGCCAATATAATACAGGAGTCCCGGTACCAGACAAAGTGACCAGCCACAGACAGACAGGACAATATAATACAGGAGTCCCGGTACCAGACAGAGTGACCAGCCACAGACAGACAGGCCAATATAATACAGGAGTCCCGGTACCAGACAGAGTGACCAGCCACAGACAGACAGACCAATATAATACAGGAGTCCCGGTACCAGACAGAGTGACCAGCCACAGACAAACAGGCCAATATAATACAGGAGTCCCGGTACCAGACAGAGTGACCAGACACAGACAGACAGGCCAATATAATACAGGAGTCCCGGTACCAGACAGAGTGACCAGCCACAGACAGACAGGCCAATATAATACAGGAGTCCCGGTACCAGACAGAGTGACCAGCCACAGACAGACAGGCCAATATAATACAGGAGTCCAGGTACCAGACAGAGTGACCAGCCACAGACAGACAGGCCAATATAATACAGGAGTCCCGGTACCAGACAGAGTGACCAGCCACAGACAGACAGGCCAATATAATACAGGAGTCCCGGTACCAGACAGAGTGACCAGCCACAGACAGACAGACAGGCCAATATAATACAGGAGTCCAGGTACCAGACAGAGTGACCAGCCACAGACAGACAGACATGCCAATATAATACAGGAGTCCCGGTACCAGACAGAGTGATCAGCCACAGACAGACAGACATGCCAATATAATACAGGAGTCGAGTGACCAGACACAGACAGACAGGCCAATATAATACAGGAGTCCCGGTACCAGACAGAGTGACCAGCCACAGACAGACAGACATGCCAATATAATACAGGAGTCCCGGTACCAGACAGAGTGACCAGACACAGACAGACAGGCCAATATAATACAGGAGTCCCGGTACCAGACAGAGTGACCAGCCACAGACAGACAGGCCAATATAATACAGGAGTCCAGGTACCAGACAGAGTGACCAGCCACAGACAGACAGGCCAATATAATACAGGAGTCCCGGTACCAGACAGAGTGACCAGCCACAGACAGACAGACAGGCCAATATAATACAGGAGTCCAGGTACCAGACAGAGTGACCAGCCACAGACAGACAAACATGCCAATATAATACAGGAGTCCCGGTACCAGACAG
Source organism: Salvelinus namaycush (assembly GCF_016432855.1). NCBI lineage: Eukaryota > Metazoa > Chordata > Actinopteri > Salmoniformes > Salmonidae > Salvelinus > Salvelinus namaycush. Next base: position 32,714,645 of record NC_052328.1, read on the forward strand.
AGTGATCAGCCACAGACAGACAGACATGCCAATATAATACAGGAGTCCCGGTACCAGACAGAGTGACCAGACACAGACAGACAGGCCAATATAATACAGGAGTCCCGGTACCAGACAGAGTGACCAGCCACAGACAGATAGACATGCCAATATAATACAGGAGTCCAGGTACCAGACAGAGTGACCAGCCACAGACAGACAGGCCAATATAATACAGGAGTCCCGGTACCAGACAGAGTGACCAGCCACAGACACAGACAGACAGGCCAATATAATACAGGAGTCCAGGTACCAGACAGAGTGACCAGCCACAGACAGACAGACATGCCAATATAATACAGGAGTCCAGGTACCAGACAGAGTGACCAGCCACAGACACAGACAGACAGGCCAATATAATACAGGAGTCCCGGTACCAGACAGAGTGACCAGCCACAGACAGACAGGCCAATATAATACAGGAGTCCCGGTACCAGACAGAGTGATCAGCCACAGACAGACAGACATGCCAATATAATACAGGAGTCCCGGTACCAGACAGAGTGACCAGCCACAGACAGACAGGACAATATAATACAGGAGTCCCGGTACCAGACAGAGTGACCAGCCACAGACAGACAGGCCAATATAATACAGGAGTCCAGGTACCAGACAGAGTGACCAGCCACAGACAGACAGGCCAATATAATACAGGAGTCCCGGTACCAGACAGAGTGACCAGCCACAGACAGACAGACCAATATAATACAGGAGTCCCGGTACCAGACAGAGTGACCAGCCACAGACAAACAGGCCAATATAATACAGGAGTCCCGGTACCAGACAGAGTGACCAGCCACAGACAGACAGGCCAATATAATACAGGAGTCCCGGTACCAGACAGAGTGACCAGCCACAGACAGACAGGCCAATATAATACAGGAGTCCAGGTACCAGACAGAGTGACCAGCCACAGACAGACAGGCCAATATAATACAGGAGTCCCGGTACCAGACAGAGTGACCAGCCACAGACAGACAGGCCAATATAATACAGGAGTCCCGGTACCAGACAGAGTGACCAGCCACAGACAGACAGGCCAATATAATACAGGAGTCCAGGTACCAGACAGAGTGACCAGCCACAGACAGACAGGCCAATATAATACAGGAGTCCCGGTACCAGACAGAGTGACCAGCCACAGACAGACAGGCCAATATAATACAGGAGTCCCGGTACCAGACAGAGTGACCAGCCACAGACAAACAGGCCAATATAATACAGGAGTCCAGGTACCAGACAGAGTGACCAGCCACAGACAGACAGGCCAATATAATACAGGAGTCCCGGTACCAGACAGAGTGACCAGCCACAGACAGACAGGCCAATATAATACAAGAGTCCCGGTACCAGACAGAGTGACCAGCCACAGACAAACAGGCCAATATAATACAGGAGTCCCGGTACCAGACAGAGTGACCAGCCACAGACAGACAGGCCAATATAATACAGGAGTACCGGTACCAGACAGAGTGACCAGCCACAGACAAACAGGCCAATATAATACAGGAGTCCCGGTACCAGACAGAGTGACCAGCCACAGACAAACAGACCAATATAATACAGGAGTCCCGGTACCAGACAGAGTGACCAGCCACAAATTAACATAAATCAGAATTATGTGAAAACGCCAGCGGATGGATGAAGGTTGGGGCTAGGGAAAAATAAAGTGTATTACTGCCAACCACTAACTCTTTTTTCTCAACGACACAGGAGCAAGGAGAATGACGAGCGAGGA
>NC_052328.1:32721421-32758768 GCF_016432855.1 Salvelinus namaycush
TTCATTGTTAAAATAGACCTATGATTCCCCCGACCCCATAGAGACAGATGCCAGTTCAACGCTTAGTTTTGATTTACATTTGATTGAGTTGTCAATTAACGTGAATTAAACGTCAAATCAACAAACATTTGAACCATGTCATTGATTTAAGTTAAAAAAAAAAAGATTGATTAAGACAAACAATTCCAATTCCGTTGATTACTTTCTGCAAATCTGATCAGTTTTCCACGTTGATTCAACGTCATCACCACATTGAATGGTTTTGTTGAAATGACATTGAGACAACATAGATTCAACCAGTTTGTGCCCAGTGGGTTATTATGAAGCAGAACTGAGTTTGATGATCCTGAAATACGTCTGCATATAAAGCACTCTGAAAAATGTTGTACTACACTTATACATACTACTGCGACAAACTACTGCTGTAATTTATCTTACACTACATCAGTATGATCAACAGTGTTAAATGATTTTTCCAATACATATACAAGCCCAAGAAAGGGATTTTAACACAAACCATGTTAAGTTTGCTATTACATGAAAACATGATATATTAAAAGACGATGTATAATAATTACAAGTGAATAAAGTTGATACTGCAGGAAATACTTCTTACATACTATGACATTTTCTTACAAACAATTATGGTTTGAGATACTACTGGCATGCCATGGAACTTTAACAACAAATTCTCCCATTGTACCTCAGTAAACATGACAAAAGTGGTTATGCCATGGTACTTCAAATGATATCAATCTTCCCATTGTACCTCAGTACTAAGTATAAACAGTATCAGCTGGTATGCGTCGGGAACAAAAAGAGCTTGTCAATTAGGTCTTTAAACATGCATAAAGGCTGTGGATGTGTCTCAAATGGTATCCCATTCCCGATGTACACTGAGTGTACAAAACATTATGAACACCTTCCTAATATTGAGTTGCACCCCCTTTCGCCCTCAGAACAGCTTAAATTCATCGGACATGGACTCTACAAGGTGTCGAGAGCGTTTCACATGGTGTCAACATGCTGGCCCATGTTGACTCCAATGCTTCCCACAGTTGTGTCAAGTTGGCTGGATGTCCTTTGGGTGGTGGACCATTCTTGATAAACACGGGAAACTGTTGAGCGTGAAAAACCCAGCAGCGTTGCAGTTCTTGAAACACTCAAACCGGTGTGCCTGGCACCTACTACCATACCCCGTTCGAAGGCACTTTGTCTTGCCCATTCACTCTCTGAATGGCATACATACACAATCCATGTCTCAACTGTCTCGAAGCTTAAAAATCCTTCTTTAACCTGTCTCCTCCCCTTCATCCACACTGATTGAAGTGGATGTAACAAGTGACATCAATAAGGGACCATAGCTTTCACCTGGTCAGTCTATGTCATGGAAAGAGAAGGTGTTCCTAATGTTTTGTAAACTCAGTGCACATATGATCCATAGGGCTCTGGTCAAAAGTAGTGCACTATATAGGGGATAGGAGGCCACTTGGGACATATCCTGGGGGCCTCCTCTCCTCTGTGGGATGTACTACCAAAGGCAGCACACAGTTTTCAAGATGCTCACACACTGGATACGATTGTGTTTAGCTTAAAAGGAAACAGAGTACCTTTTCAACAGGCTGAATATGCATATCAAGCCACTGCTCGCCTGATATGTAAACGATGCGCTCTGTCAGATGCAGCCGCTGACTGTGGTAGCTGGGGAGAGCTATTCATTTCATGCTCCCTATAGAGGGGTAGTTTAGCGTTAGACAAAGGGAGAGGGGTCTGAAAGAGACATCTCAAAGCCCACGAGAGATAATGGAATTGGTATACATCCTTGATCACACTGACGCTCTCACTCTCTCCTCTCTCTCAAACACACACACCACACACATTCCCGTACACTTGGGTATGATAGCTCCCCTTGTTCGCTTTCAGGGGTTTCATCTCAGTGTTTTTTTATCTAGGCACTGCAATTTGCAGCCTAGCTGGAAGGCAGCTCCTCCTGATCGGTTAATTGCAGGGTATTTAAGCTAAAAGATTAACATAAAACCCTTTAGACACAAGCTAATAGTTTATGATAATTGGTACATGGCCTTTGTCTGTCTATCATTCCATTGCTTCTAGCAGTAATGTTATCAAGAGGCTGTAAAATATCATTTAAACAAGTTCCCTTGCAGATAATTGATACCAGAGTCTGTATTATTAAATTGAGCCTCACTGGCATCATTAACAATCCGGCCCGCTAAACTATAATTAAAGTATTCTATTTTATTAACCTATTCATTAAGCTGTGCAAATGATGACTCAGAAGGTTTGCTCAGAAGATATACTGCCAGCCATAGCCATTAGAAGCTCTCTCTTTCTCTGTATTAGAGACTGATTACAGCGTTTCAATTAGCAGGTAGCCACAGCGTTAACATGCTGCTACTACCCAGAGAACAATGCCACACAGGCAGAAAGACTCATGCAGAGGGAAAATTCTGAGTTTTGACACTTGTCCCATTTAATTGTGAACAGGAGATTGAGACAAAGGGTTTAACCTGGTTTTGAACCCCCTCTAGATGAGATGAAGGACTCTGGATCTATAGAAGGGGGAAAGATAATAATTCCAGTCAGATGAGTTTATCTGATTGGGAGATTGAAATATGTCATATGGACTGGCCACGTGGATGTGAAAAATGCATTGCTCCTTTTACAGATAGTGATTGGGCTAGATAAGAGCTGACTGTTGCAAAGTGAGCAGAGCAGGAATAGGGGGTTGGTTCAGTACGATGACTGAACAACGTCACATGGATCATTAGGCACCAAATGGAAGTAAATGGGCTTAAACAGGGAGGGACTACATCGATTTAAAATAAGCAATGTTTATCTTCCTTTTCTGTTGCAAAACGTTTTAAAATGTTTTCCATAGAGTGCCCTAATGAACACGACCCAGGTGTGGCTGAAGCAGCTGATCTCTCAGTCAAACCCACTGTCTGAGTCCCATAGAGCTTCTGCAAAAGTAGTGCACTATCTAGGGAATAGGGTGCCATTTGGGACGCACTGCTGACTCCAACACATTCATCACTTCAAGAATAACACAACAGCTCCTCTCACCAACGTAGATCAACACGACGTTCATTTCTAATACCTGGCATGCCTGGAGCACAGCTTACTGATTGCTGATTGGTCTGGCCTGCCGCTACCACGACCAACAGACACAAAGAAGAAAAGGAAGATGTTCCTAAACAATTTGCTTCAAAATTAGACAGGTCTGATTCTGTTATTCTCAATGAGAGAGACATAACGATGTTAGACTAATGTAATGACAGATAGAATAGGACTGAGAGAGACCGTGACATTCGCATGAGAAACGACTCAATGAGCAGCCGTTCAACTGTGTAGGTCTCTGTAGGCCCTGAAACAATATTCTGGACACACAATCTCACAACCCCACCAGGCCTGACAACACAATAATGTAAACCCAATATAAAACACAAACATAACACACATAGACCCATACAGACACACAAAGACCCATACAGACACACATAACACACATAGACCCATACAGACACACATAACACACATAGACCCACACAGACACACACATAACACACATAGACCCACACAGACACACACATAACACACATAGACCCATACAGACACACATAACACACATAGACCCATACAGACACACATAACACACATAGACCCACACAGACACACACATAACACACATAGACCCATACAGACACACACATAACACACATAGACCCACACAGACACACACATAACACACATAGACCCATACAGACACACACATAACACACATAGAACCACACAGACACACACATAACAGCCTGGACCCTGATCCTCATGAGTAACACACACTGTACATGTAACCAACTAAACATGGTACAAATCCTCCAAGCCAGAGTCCATCCACATTGTAGAAGGAAGGTTAAATACCTGGACTAATACCTGGGGTAATACCTGGACTAATACCTGGACTAATACCTGGGGTAATACCTGGACTAATAGCTGGACTAATACATGGGGTAATACCTGGACTAATACCTGGGGTAAAACATGGACTAATACCTGGACTAATACCTGGATTAATACCTGGGGTAATACCTGGACTAATACATGGGGTAATACCTGGGTTAAAACCTGGACTAATACCTGGACTAATACCTGGGGTAAAACCTGGACTAATACCTGGGGTAATACTTGGACTAATACCTGGGTTAAAACCTGGACTAATACCTGGGGTAAAACCTGGACTAATACCTGGGGTAATACCTGGACTAATACCGGGGGTAATACCTGTACTAATACCTGGACTAATACCTGGGGTAATACCTGGACTAATACCTGGGGTAATACCTGGACTAATACCTGGGGTAATAATTGGACTAATACCTGGGTTAAAACCTGGACTAATACCTGGGGTAAAACCTGGACTAATACCTGGACTAATACCTGGGGTAATACATGGACTAATACCTGGGTTAATACCTGGGGTAATACCTGGACTAATACCTGGGGTAAAACCTGGACTAATACCTGGGGTAATACCTGGGGTAATACCTGGGGTAAAACCTGGACTAATACCTGGGGTAAAACCTGGACTAATACCTGGGTTAAAACCTGGACTAATACCTGGACTAATACCTGGGGTAAAACCTGGACTAATACCTGGACTAATACCTGGGGTAACACCTGGACTAATACCTGGGGTAAAACCTGGACTAATACCTGGACTAATACCTGGGGTAATACCTGGACTAATACCTGGGGTAAAACCTGGACTAATACCTGGGGTAACACCTGGACTAATACCTGGGGTAAAACCTGGACTAATACCTGGACTAATACCTGGGGTAGCACCTGGACTAATACCTGGGGTAATACCTGGGGTAATACCTGGGGTAAAACCTGGACTAATATCTGGGGTAAACATTTATCTTGTGTTAGTGTGAAGGAAGGTTACATACCTGGGATAAACATTTATCTGTAACACTTTATTTGTATAGATGCTCTACAGACTATCAGCAACATTTAAATTAACTATCTACAAACCCTGACCCTAGTTCTAACCCTAACCTTAAACCCTTATGCTATACCATAACCCTAAACTTAACCCTTATTCAAACCCTAACCCTAGAAAGCAGTTGCTTATCAACAGATAGTTTATTGATTATATGACCATCTGTAGACCCATTGATCTTGTGTGAGTGTGTCTGAGCACTAAAGTCCTCTATCTATCTCTATGGTCTATGTGTGGCAGGGGCCAGCAGCGGGAGGACCTTCACTGGGTTGTTACAGTATCTGTAGCCTGACATGACATCTGGAGCTCCTCTTCAAGCACAGTCTCATCTTCTCCAGACAAACATTTCCCAGAACACACCAGAGCAGACCACCAAGATGGCCGCCAACCCCTGACCTCAGCGCAGGCATAGTGGACTGAAAGTGGTCTATCAAAGCCACAGTGTTTACTCTGAGTAGAGCCACTGATGAGAGCGGTGATAGTTGGGCCTAATTACTGTGACACAAAGCATCTGCTAGAGAAGACGAGTAGTTCTTCTCTCTGCTAATCGGACGCCGTCACTCTATGCCTCATGATTGAAAAACAAAATGTTAAGACAAAGGATAAACACCCATCGGTCACAGGCTGTTTGTACAAATGTATTATTTCATATTATTTGTTATTTCTATAAATGATACATGTCATTACAGGTCTTCCAGAGATCAGACTGAAGGATCATGTCGAACTGCGTAGGTTAAAAGACTAATAATACAACACATCCATTGTAAAGTGCGTCTTGAGGAATTAGCAACAAGAAAACGTACCAGAATGAATCTGATAATTGGTACATTTATCCAGCTCAAAATCAGAAGACAACCACTGCATTCCTTCAACAGTGTACAAAGTTGTGCTGATTGAAATCTCCTTTCTGTGTAAAGAAAAGTAGCAGTTAGGTAGCTGTGTTCTGTTGTGTGTTGAGCTAACAGTCTGGCACCCTGCCGTCACCAGACCAATAGAGGGCTTCTAGTAATTCCCCTCTCAGCCTGTGCTTCACTTCAAAGAGAAGGCACAGGGGCAGAGTACTGCCCCCAAACACACCCTTACGTAGCACACAGCTGACCCCTCTCTGTGTGTGTGTTTGTGTGCGTGCATGTGTGGCTAACTCTAACTCTCTCCTTTAAATTTCGCTCTGTCGCTTTCCTGATATGAAAACAGGACAAACACAGGAAGGAAGGAACACTGATTCATTTGAGTCAATCACCTGTGAGACAGGAGGTAAAACTGCATTGGGACCTCTCAATATCTGACAACCCACCGAGCTATTTGTCACAACAACAGATATTCAGAGAGGGAGAAAGGAAGAAAAATGGAGGGAGAGAGAGTGAGAAAAATGGCAAGAGAGAGAGAGATAGAGAATGGAGAGAGAGGATATGAAAGATGTAAAGATGGAGGGAAAGAAAAGCATTAACAGAGAGAGAGAGCTAGAGAGAGACACAGAGAGATACACCCAGAGAGAGACACACAGAGAGAGAGACAGAGAGAGAGAGCAAGAGAGAAATCCCTTGTTTTCCAGCTGAAGGGATAGAGGGAGAGAGAAAATGGTGCTAGCCAGGGATTACGCAGGACAATTATGCTTTCTAACCCCAAACCTCCTGAAAAGAGCGGCTTTTAGGAGAGCCCTGATCACTTCCAATTAACGCACATTTCCTGACATCCTGTAATAGCTAAAGTAACGCTCTTAAACAGTCCAGCCCTCCTCCACTCCCCTCTCTCTGCCCCACTCTCTCCCTCTTCCTCCCACAGACTGCAACTTGTTGCTAGGTTGCCAAATAGCCCATGTACTAGCAGTTGCTTGACAAGGAAGCTGTTTGTAGCGATCGAATTGAATGCTTCTTTTGTGTCATCTGAACGTTGAATTAGCGTTGTTTGTTTGTGTTGTGGAGACCTCAGGGATCGTAGTGAATGTCAATGGTTTTAAGAGGGGCACTTTTGGCCCCAATCAATAGATTAGCCAACATAGTGTGTATTTACCAAAACAGAGACATACTGTAGTAAACACATGTATTATAAACCCTTTGGAGAGGGTGGCTTTTACATTACTCTGGCCCATAGATATTTCTGCAGCAGAAAAAAAACATTTTAATCGTTTGGAATTTCTGTACTGTTTTGGCTATATGTGAGAGTTATTATTATTGCATTGAAATGGCTGTGTGTGTATGTGTGGTGATAGAATATGCTAGCTATTAGCTCTCATACTGTAACTAACCCTAGTGACTGCGGCAACAGAGGAGCACTGACGTTACACAACATCTAGCAAAGGTTTCACATAAGCAAACACACACACACACACGCACACACACACATACACAGAGAACCCTATTGTATACATGAGTCATGTCTGTCTGCCTGTCATTTTTAGGTCTGATAATGTCCAGCGTAGAGAATTCCCAGCCCCCCCCCCCATGTACACACGTAGAGACCACTCCACCCCATCTCTGGCTCTGCCCTCTCTCCTTCTAATCACCTTTCATTACGTGTGTTTGTTCCCCTCCTTCCCCGTGAACACCACCTGTCAGCACCTTTATTTTCATCTGGAAGAGAGACGCCCCCTTTGATACTGCCTGCCTGCCAAACCCAACCGCCATCGGGGACGAGTGTGGAAACATGTCATGTGTCCGACTGCTCTTCTTAGAGTGAAGTACCCTGGGTGTGGTTCACCTGCGGAAGACAAACCCCTTTCTCAGCAGAGATATGGTGTATCTATCAACACCTCGAAGGATAACAGCACATCTGTCAGCGGAAATGAGTAGAGGGGGGTGGAGATTGGTGGGGGGGTTGGAGAGGGGTGGAGGGTGGAGACGGGGTGTGGGGGTGGAGGCGGGTGGGTGTGTGGAGAAGGTAGAGGGGTGGAGACGGGTGGGTGTGTGGAGAGGGGTGGGGGGGTGGAGTGGGATGGGAGGGTGGAGAGGGGTGGAGACGGGTGGGTGTATGGAGAATGCTGGGTGGTGGAGAGGTGTGGGAGGGTGGAGAGGGGTGGAGACGGGTGGGTGTGTGGAGAGGGGTGGGGGGTGGAGAGGGGTGGAGACGGGTGGGTGTGTGGAGAGGAGTGGGAGGGTGGAGAGAGGTAGAGAGGGGTGGAGAGGGATGGAGAACGGTGGAGACGGGTGGGGGGTGGGGGTGGAGGCGGGTGGGTGTGTGGAGAGGTGTGGGAGGGTGGAGAGGGGTGGAGATGGGTGGTTGTGTGGAGAGGGGTGGGAGGGTGGAGAGGGGTGGGAGGGTGGGTGTGTGGAGAGGGCTGGGTCTGTGGAGAAGGGAGAGGGGTGGAGATGGGTGGAGACGGGTGGGTGTGTGGAGAGGTGTGGGAGGGTGGAGAGGGGTGGAGATGGGTGGTTGTGTGGAGAGGGGTGGGAGGGTGGAGAGGGGTGGGAGGGTGGGTGGAGGCGGGTGGGTGTGTGGAGAGGGGTGGGTCTGTGGAGGCGGGAAAGGGGTGGAGACGGGTGGGTGTGTGGAGAGGGGTGGGGGGGTGGAGGGGGGTGGGGCGGTGGAGACGGGTGGGTGTGTGGAGAGGGGTGGGAGGGTGGATGGGGTGGAGAGGGGTTGGGGATGGAGAACGGTGGAGACGGGTGGGGGGTGGAGAAGGGTGGGTGGGTGGGAGTAGAGAGGGGTGGGTGTGTGGAGAGGGGTGGGAGAGTGGATAGGGGTGGGAGAGTGGAGATGGATGGGTGGGTGGAGAGTGGAGAGGGGTGGGGGCGAGAGGTAGTGGGGGTCTTTGCACGGCAGAACGGTGTGTGAGGAGAGAAATGTTGGTGTGTTTCAAACGCTGTGGGTTTTGCTCTTGTGCTCTTCAACAACGTAAAGGGGGATGACTGGGGGAGGCCTTTCTATCCCTTCTCCTCTCTATCCCTTCCTGTACTGTCCTCTACTCTGTCACTCACTCAGGTGTGTCTTCATCTGCTGACAGCACCACAGTACTGAAAACTATCTTTTTAATTATAGCCGTTACCTTAGCAACATATACTCTCTCTAGGACAGGCCTGGGCAATTATTTTCCATGGAGGGCCACATTAGAATATATTTTTGCTTTTGCGGGCCAGAATCATATTACAGGATTATACATCAAGTGTATGACTGTTGACATGTATATCTACTGTGAATCACATCCAGATATGCTACTTACTTTACTTTTTTAACATGCACAGAAATAAACCACATCCATGTTCTCCTTTTTGTAGGTATTTTCATTATTAAACATGCAATGAACTACACGGAGGGAAAAGTACACTGTGCATTCAGCACCATGGACAGAACTCTTGTTAATAACCTTTTGTCAATAGGGGGTGCTATTTGCACTTTGTAATAATTTCGTTCCCAAATTAAACTGCCTCGTACTCAATTCTTGCTCGTACAATATGCATATTATTATTACTATTGGATAGAAAACACTCTCTAGTTTCTAAAACCGTTTGAATTATATCTGTGAGTAAAACAGAACTGGACTTAGAGCAATTTTCCTATGAGGATGTGAGAATGCTGAAATCTGCTTGCTGTTCTGAGATCTGTTTATAAATCTGCCTGTCTTCTATTGGTTGAGATGCACTGCATACGTCTTCCCCTGGGTGTCAGCGAATAGTGAGAATTGAAATGGAGTTGCTAGGCAGAACTGAGAGGTTATAAATGGCCTGGGAACGTAGGGTCCGGTCTTTGTTCACTTCGCTCTGACGCAGGAAGGACCTCTGGCTGTGGCTCTAGAACGCTCCGGTTATAGGCCTTAGATATATCCGGCTCTGTTGTTATTCGTTATAGGTGTTAAAGACATCATAATGTTGTTATATTAAACCGAGTTATATCAGTTTATATCGGTATATTGCGATTTTCGGATATTTATTTGTCCTGCGTTTAAGGGAGTTGGGCACGTCTTGCCCAAATGGCTAATGTTTACTGCTAATTCCAACGTTGAAGACGACATTCTACAACCGAGCAACGATTCTTTTGGACAAAGGACACCTTTCCCAAGATTCTGATGGGAGTTCATCAAAAAGTAAGAAGTATTTATGATGTTAATTCGTTGTTCTGTTGAAAAATGTAGAACAGATATTCTGCCAATAATCTAGGTGCGGTCTCGCTTTAACGCACGCTGTATGTTGTAGTAACGTTAATTTTAAAAATCTAACACAGCGATTGTATTAAGAACTAATGTATCTTTCATTTGCTGTCCAACCTGTATTTTTTAGTCAAGTTTATGATTAGTTATCGATTAGATTAGGTGCCTCTCCCAAGATTTCTCCCGACATATTGTTGGCAGCCTGGCTACTATTCTCATTGTATAACCACGATTTGTGCCGCTAAATATGCACATTTTCGAACAAACTCTATATGTATTGTGTAATATGATGTTATAGGACTGTCATCTGATGAAGTTTTGAGAAGGTTAGTCAAAAATGTAATATCTTTTGCTGGTTTATTCGCTATCGCTAACGTGCATGAATCAATGCTGCTGTGTGGTTGGCTATTGTAGTAAGCTAATATAATGCTATATTGTGTTTTCGCTGTAAAACACTTAAAAAATCTGAAATATTGGCTGGATTCACAAGATCTTTGTCTTTCATTTGCTGTACGCTGTGTATTTTTCAGAAATGTTTTATGATGAGTATTTAGGTAATTCACGTTGCTCTCTGTAGTTATTCTAGTCGCTTTGGTGAGAGTTGTGATGGTGGCTGCAATGGTAAACTATGATTTATACCTGAAATATGCAAATTTTTCTAACAAAACATATGCTATACAATAAATATGTTATCAGACTGTCATCTGATGAAGTTGTTTCTTGGTTAGTGGCTATTTATATCTTTATTTGGTCGAATTTGTGATAGCTACCTATGCAGGAAAAAAATGGTGGAGTAAAAAAAGTTGTGTCTTTTGCTAACGTGGTTAGCTAATAGATTTACATATTGTGTCTTCCCTGTAAAACATTTTAAAAATCAGAAATGATGGCTGGATTCACAAGATGTGTATCTTTCATCTGGTGTCTTGGACTTGTGATTTAATGATATTTAGATGCTAATATTTACTTGTGACGCTATGCTAGGCTATGCTAGTCAGCTTTTTTACTGATGGAGGTGCTCCCGGATCCGGGATTGTGTGGAAGTAGAAGTTAACGGGTATGCACAACAACACAAGAAAGAGAGCTCAACATTACATTTAAACTACTCAATCAGTGTGGAGGAGTGAAGACTCTGATGGGCATTGACTAGAGCAGTGAAGTCAGGTGTAGTTTCTGACGTCGCTATGCGCAGGATTGATGAGAGGTGAAAGTCAGTAAGAGATTATTTGTGCCTTGACTTGTTACATTTCATCACTGAAAATGTCTATTCACATACATAGGTTGACCCAAACAGTGCAAACATCTTCTGAGCATAACTCCTAATCTTTGGAAAGTTTTGTTCATCGTGGGATGCATAGAACCTCGTCAGTGACATTGTTCTGAATAGTTCTCCAATTACTGCATCAGACTGAAGATCGATGAGCTCAATTTGCAGGTCAGTGGGAGCGTTATCCACCTGGAAGGTGAAAGGAGAGGAAACCATCAGCATGTTATTTTCCAACACTTTGAAATCCTCAAAACTCACCGTTCAAAGCACGCAGCAGCGATGTATACTTCTCCCGCTGATCATCTGATAGGGAACAGACCAGTAGTGTTGGAAGGTAGATGTATACTTCTACTGCTGGTCATCTGATAGGGAACAGACCAGTAGTGTTGGAAGGTCGATGTATACTTCTCCCGCTGGTCATCTGATAGGGAACAGACCAGTAGTGTTGGAAGGTGGATGTATACTTCTACTGCTGGTCATCTGATAGGGAACAGACTAGTAGTGTTGGAAGGTGGATGTATACTTCTGCCGCTGGTCATCTGATAGGGAACAGACCAGTAGTGTTGGAAGGTGGATGTATACTTCTCCCACTGGTCATCTGATAGGGAACAGTCTAGTAGTGTTGGAAGGTGGATGTATACTTCTCCCGCTGGTCATCTGATAGGGAACAGACCAGTAGTGTTGGAAGGTGGATGTATACTTCTACTGCTGGTCATCTGATAGGGAACAGACCAGTAGTGTTGGAAGGTGGATGTATACTTCTCCCGCTGGTCATCTGATAGGGAACAGACCAGTAGTGTTGGAAGGTGGATGTATACTTCTACTGCTGGTCATCTGATAGGGAACAGACTAGTAGTGTTGGAAGGTGGATGTATACTTCTCCCACTGGTCATCTGATAGGGAACAGACTAGTAGTGTTGGAAGGTCGATGTATACTTCTCCCGCTGGTCATCTGATCGGGAACAGACTAGTAGTGTTGGAAGGTGGATGTATACTTCTCCCGCTGGTCATCTGATAGGGAACAGACCAGTAGTGTTGGAAGGTGGATGTATACTTCTCCTACTGGTCATCTGATAGGGAACAGACCAGTAGTGTTGGAAGGTGGATGTATACTTCTACTGCTGGTCATCTGATAGGGAACAGACCAGTAGTGTTGGAAGGTGGATGTATACTTCTCCCGCTGGTCATCTGATAGGGAACAGACCAGTAGTGTTGGAAGGTGGATGTATACTTCTCCCGCTGGTCATCTGATAGGGAACAGACTAGTAGTGTTGGAAGGTGGATGTATACTTCTGCCGCTGGTCATCTGATAGGGAACAGACCAGTAGTGTTGGAAGGTGGATGTATACTTCTACTGCTGGTCATCTGATAGGGAACAGACCAGTAGTGTTGGAAGGTGGATGTATACTTCTACTGCTGGTCATCTGATAGGGAACAGACTAGTAGTGTTGGAAGGTGGATGTATACTTCTCCCGCTGGTCATCTGATAGGGAACAGATAGTAGTGTTGGAAGGTGGATGTATACTTCTACTGCTGGTCATCTGATAGGGAACAGACCAGTAGTGTTGGAAGGTGGATGTATACTTCTCCCGCTGGTCATCTGATAGGGAACAGACTAGTAGTGTTGGAAGGTGGATGTATACTTCTCCTGCTGGTCATCTGATAGGGAACAGACTAGTAGTGTTGGAAGGTGGATGTATACTTCTACTGCTGGTCATCTGATAGGGAACAGACCAGTAGTGTTGGAAGGTGGATGTATACTTCTCCTGCTGGTCATCTGATAGAGAACAGACTAGTAGTGTTGGAAGGTGGATGTATACTTCTACTGCTGGTCATCTGATAGGGAACAGACCAGTAGTGTTGGAAGGTGGATGTATACTTCTCCCGCTGGTCATCTGATAGGGAACAGACCAGTAGTGTTGGAAGGTGGATGTATACTTCTCCTGCTGGTCATCTGATAGGGAACAGACCAGTAGTGTTGGAAGGTGGATGTATACTTCTACTGCTGGTCATCTGATAGGGAACAGACCAGTAGTGTTGGAAGGTGGATGTATACTTCTCCCGCTGGTCATCTGATAGGGAACAGACTAGTAGTGTTGGAAGGTGGATGTATACTTCTCCCGCTGGTCATCTGATAGGGAACAGACCAGTAGTGTTGGAAGGTGGATGTATACTTCTCCTGCTGGTCATCTGATAGGGAACAGACCAGTAGTGTTGGAAGGTGGATGTATACTTCTCCTACTGGTCATCTGATAGGGAACAGACCAGTAGTGTTGGAAGGTGGATGTATACTTCTCCTGCTGGTCATCTGATAGGGAACAGACCAGTAGTGTTGGAAGGTCGATGTATACTTCTCTCACTGGTCATCTGATAGGGAACAGACCAGTAGTGTTGGAAGGTCGATGTATACTTCTCCCACTGGTCATCTGATAGGGAACAGACTAGTAGTGTTTGAAGGTGGATGTATACTTCTACTGCTGGTCATCTGATAGGGAACAGACCAGTAGTGTTGGAAGGTGGGTGAGATTGTTGGCTTCTACTTGGCGGGTCAGGAGGAGTAATTTTCCCTTGAAGGCTTTGACAAGGCTGTACATCTGATGTGCAAAAAGGCCCTTCCCTTGTAGTTTGTAATTCAGTTCATTCATGAGGACCATGATGTCCACGGTGAAGGCAAAATCAGCCAACCATTCTTTATCTTGCAGTTGCAGTTGAGGGAAATACACCTATTTTCCTTTCATTTGCAAAAACTCAGCAATCTCTGACTTCAGGTCCCACACCCTTTAAAGTACCTTCCCCAAACTCAGCCATCTCATGTTTGTGTGGCAGGGGAGATCTGCATGACCCAACTCTGTCTCTTCCAACAGTGGGTTCAGCTCAGCTACTTGATCTTGTATCCTTTTCAAAAGGCCAACGTTTTATCCTGTCAAGTTTGGGCACCCATCAGTGGTCACACTGGATAACTTTTCAAAACTCAGTCCCAGCTTTGCCACACACTTATTAACCTCCAACAATAAATATTTCCCTGTGGTTGTGCTCTTCATTGACTGCACTGAAGCAAGCTCCTCTGTAATTTCAAAGTCTGGTGTTACGCCTCGTAAGAATATCAACAACTGCACCGTGTCACGTGCATCACTGCTGTCATCCAGGGCCATAGAGAAATAGGTGAAATCCTTTACCTTGTCTTTCAACTGTTATTCCATATTCTCCGCGATGTCTTCAAAACGCTGTGTCACTTTTTGTCTTGACAGGGAAACATTTTCAAATAGCTCTTTCTTGTCGGGGTATTGCTGCAGAGTCAAACACTCTTTAATGAATTCGCACTCAGTGAATGGCTTGCTATGTTTAAACATTTTGTGGAACAGTACATACAGTTGAAGTGGGAAGTTTACATACACTTAGGTTGGAGTCATTAAAACTCGTTTTTCAACCACTCCACAAATGTCTTGTTAATAACTTCTTGCGACTACAGGGGGTGCTGTTCCGAATTAGCATTTTGTCGTCTCCAAATTAAACTGCCTAGTACTCAATTCTTGCTCGTACAATATGCATATTATTAATTCTATTGGAAAGAAAACACTTTCTAGTTTCATACAAAGTTGGAATGATGTCTGTGGGTGACCCAGAACTCTTTCTACAGCGAAATCCATGACAGACAGTGAAAGGTCTGAGAGCGAAGCTCTGGTTTCAGATCAGTTTTTAAGGTCTCTGTCTATCCTATGGAACGACACGAACTGCACCCGCCTTCCCCTGGATGTCAGTAACCAATGAGAAGTGGAATGGGCCTTCTCCGTAGCTCTCAGAGGTTATAAAAGACCAAGGAGTGAGAGTAGCCCCCCTTTCGACGCTCGCCCTTACGCAGGAAGGGACCTCCGGACGCCATTTTCACAGGCTCGGTTATCAACTTGAAATGTATCCGTCTGTAATTTAATTCGATATAGGACTTAGAAACATCATAAGGTAGTTAATTTAAACCGTTTTATAGGAAATTATATCCGTTTAGTGCGATTTTGAGGAATTTCTTTGTTGTGCACTCTGAAACTTTGGACACGTTTTTGGGTCCCGTTCGATCGTTAGTGGATATTTCGAAGGACAGAGGACATCTATCGACCAAAAGACGTTTATAACATAGAAAGGATACATTGCCCAAGAATATGATGGAAGAACAGCTCATAGTAAGCAATATTTAATATGATAAATTGTTGTTCTGTCGAAATATTTTAAACGCATATTTCGCCATTTTGTTTGGTGTAGCTTCACTTGGCGAACCCTGTATTGAAAAGTAAGGATAATTTTACAAATGTAAATCAGCGGTTGCATTAAGAACTAATTTGTCTTTCGATTCCTGTCAACCCTGTATTTTTTAGTCAAGTATATGATTAGCTTTCAATTAAACTAGATCACTCTGATAGATGACGTCAGACATATTGAGGCTTGATTTCCTAGTATTTTTATTGTGTAACCACGGTTTTGTATGGCTAAATATGCACCTTTTCGAACAAACTGTATATGTATGTTGTAAAATGATGTTACAGGAGTGTCATCGGAAGAATTCTGAGAAGGTTAGTGAAAAAATTAATATCTTTTGGCGATGTTGACGTTATAGCGCTCTTTGGCTGGAATCGATGCTCTGGTAACGTTTGCACATGTAGTATGCTAACTTATCGATTTATTGTGTTTTCGCTGAAAAACGCTTAGAAAATCTGAAATATGGTCTGAAATCACAAGAACTGGGTCTTTCCATTGCTATGCTTTGTCTATTTTTATGAAATGTTTTATGATGAGTAAATTGGTCATACACGTTGCTCTATCTAGTAATTCTAGTCGATTTGTGATGGTCGGTGCAATTGTAAACTGTGATTTCTACCTGAAATATGCACTTTTTTCTAACAAAAACTATCCTATACCATGAATATGTTATCAGACTGTCATCTGATGGTTTTTTTTATAGGTTATTGGCTATCAATATCTTAGTTGAGCCGAATTGGTGATAGCACCTGAAGGAGTAAGAAACTGATGGAGTTAGAATAGTGGTGTATTTTGCTAACGTGTTTAGCTAATAGATTTACATATTTTGTCTTCCCTGTAAAACATTTTAAAAATCTGAAATGGTGGCTTTATTCACAAGATCTGTATCTTTCATCTGGTGTCTTGGACTTGTGATTTAATGATATTTAGATGCTACTATCTACTTGTGAAGCTATGCTAGCTATGCTAATCAGTGTGTGGGGGGTGGGGGGTGATCCCGGATACGGGGTTGAGGTTCGGTAAAGGTTAACAAACTATAGTTTTGGCAAGTCGGTTGGGACATCTACTTTGTGCATGACAAGTAATGTTTCAACAATTGTTTACAGACTATTTCACTTATAATTCACTGTATCACATTTCCAGTGGGTCAGAAGTTTACATACACTAAGTTGACTGTGCCTTTAAACAGCTTGGAAAATTCAGAAAATTATGTCATGGGTTTAGAAGCTTCTGATAGGCTAATTGACCTAATTTGAGTCAATTGGAGGTGTACCTGTGGATGTATTTCAAGGCCTACCTTCAAACTCAGTGTCTCTTTGCTTGACATCATGGGAAAATCAAAAGAAATCAGCCAACAAAAAAAAGTCTGGTTCATCCTTGGGAGCAATTTCCAAACTCCTGAAGGTACCACGTTCATCTGTACAAACAATAGTACGCAAGTATAAACACCATGGGACCACGCTGTAACGGATTTCCTCTTCGTCTGAGGAGGAGTAGCAAGGATCGGACCAATGTGCAGCGTGGTAAGTGTCCATAATAGATTTTTAATAAATCAAAATGAACACAGAACAAAAATAACAAAACACGAACAAACAACCGAAACAGTCCCGTATGGTGCAAACACTGAAACAGGAAACAACCACCCACAAAACACAGGTGGGAACAGGCTACCTAAATATGATTCTCAATCAGAGACAATGATAGACAGCTGCCTCTGATTGAGAACCATATCAGGCCAAACACACAGAAATACAACACAAGGACAACATAGAACACCAGATATAGAATGCTCACCCAAACTCACGCCCTGACCAACTAAAGTAAAGACATAAAAA
The DNA here is from genome assembly GCF_016432855.1 of Salvelinus namaycush. Taxonomy (NCBI): domain Eukaryota; kingdom Metazoa; phylum Chordata; class Actinopteri; order Salmoniformes; family Salmonidae; genus Salvelinus; species Salvelinus namaycush. The sequence continues at coordinate 32,738,869 of NC_052328.1, forward strand.
AGGAACATGACAGTACCCCCCCCCCCCCCCCCCCCCCCCCAAAGGTGCGGACTCCGGCCGCAAAACCTGAATGAGATGAATGTATTTTGGTGCAAAAAGTGCAAATCAATCCCAGAATAACAGCAAAGGACCTTGTGAAGATGCTGGAGGAAACAGGTACAAAAGTATCTATATCCACAGTAAAACAAGTTGTATATTGACATAACCTGAAAGGCCACTCAGCAAGGATGAAGCCACTGCTCCAAAACCGCCATAAAAAAAGCCAGTCTCATGGTTTTAATCATTTGGATTCATTTTTACTTGTAAATCAAATATATTGGAAAATATTCTGTATGGTCCAGAGTAATAAAATGTCTTAGTCAGACCTGGCCACGCTCCTTAGGTTGTCCATGGTTGATGTGTGTTATGTGCTGATGGCTGTATTGTGTTAGTGTGTATTAGTGTATATTAGTGTGTAGTAGTGTATATTTGTGTGTATAGATAAGACAGGATGAATGGGATGGGAGGAACACAGAGAGGTCTCACCTAATCAGGAGTTTTCCTGACTAAAGCACTCTCTGCTCAGCCGACAAGCAGACAGAAAGCATAACAAAACCGGGGGGGTGCAGAGAGAGGAGAGAGAGAAAAAACGACTTCCGTCTACAAGTTTGAAATATGCCAGAGAGAGAGAAAGAAAGAGGTAGAAAAAGACAAACAAAGAGAGAGGGAAGAGAGAATTGAGAGAGGGAGAGAGATAATTGAGGGAGCGAGAGAGAGAGCTGTAGAAAGATAAATGAGCACTCCTCTGAGTGGAAGCAGATCCCTTATCAGGCGTTGCCATTATTTACTGACATTAAGAATGATAATATCCATCAGCACCCTGTCAGCAACCCAAGTGAGCCCGCCACGAGAACAAAGGCACCACTGTCCCCCTGACGATTACAAGGACATGTTGATGTACCTGCCATTCAGGTGCAAAACGTGTCATCACCACACGCCCCGATCAGGGCTCTCGGCTCCACCCTGTCGATGACTAGAAGAGCCCCTCGGCAACTACAAACCATTCTCATATCCCTTCTTCCCCCTCGTTCTCATGGCAACGCCCAGTACCTCAACATGCACACATTCCATAGTCATGTTATTTTTTATTGTTATTCGTTAGTTATGTTGTATTTATTCCTTGTGTATCCATCTTTAGCTCTCCATTGTTGGAAAAGGACCTGTAAGTAAGCATTTCACTGTTAGTCTACATCTGTTGTTCACGAAGCATGTGACAAATAAAATGTGATTTGATTTGATTACAACTGTCTAACTTAACGGCTACGGCACGGTAACAGATTTCAGTAGCTTTAGCCATGCCGAGCTAGAGGGAGGACAATACACACAACAACTACTATAACAGCAGCGTCGGGAGGCATCTGGGTAATTACTTTTGGCCATCTTTCAAAAGCTGCCTTTCTCCGGAGAGAGATGTGTGACAATATATGACAAGAAAGCCAACAGTCTCCCTATAGACTGTAATAGGATCCATCATCACTGGAGCAGACACCTGTCTGGCACACAGAACAATGCTATGCCACCATGCTTGTTTATTAGGTGCCAGAAAAGTTTCTGTTTGTTACGTTGACAGTGACAGTGACTTGATACTCCTTTTCATTATTTGGGAATCTCAAGCTTTTGGGTGGAAAGGAGGGAGGGAGTGAGAAAGGAGGGAGGGTGGGATGGAAGAGAGGGAGGGAGGAGGAAGGAGGGAGGGAGGGATGGAAGAGAGGGAGGGAGGAGGGAGGAGGAAGGAGGGAGGGAGGGATGGAAGAAGGGTGAGGATGAGGAGGAGGGAGGGAGGGATGGAAGAAGGGAGGGAGGAGGAAGGAGGGAGGGAGGGATGGAAGAGAGGGAGGGAGGGGAAAAAGTCTGATTCTCTATTAAGTTTTTTGACGCGGCACACATTGAGTTCTCTTTCTTCCAGATAGCTGTCTGCCATCGGAGTCAGACGACATTTAACAATGACTCTTCTGTCACTCTTCTGGAGGAGGGATTCACACATTTGATATTTATGTATTTTTGTTTTTGCTGCCCCACAACAGATCCACAACAGACCTTTCTTAAGACACTTTGAGTCCGGTTTTCATTTCAAACTACTATATATCTGCGGTGGATATGAAACCATGCAGAATACTATTCCTAAAAGTTTGACATCCGTATCTATCACGTGCATCCTCTGATTTGAATCAGTTAAAATGAGTTTTGTTTGCCTGATAGGCCTGTTGAAACATATTCACGTCAAATATGAAAATATACTGTCAAGGAAGGCAGGAAATATTGTTATTCCTCTTCATATTCCATGTAAAAAATAAAAACTATGAATAATCATACCAATCTGATTGATGTGTGACTAGATTTAAAATTCCATGAACATGAATTTATGATATTATCTGAATTTTATTATCTGAACAATCTTGCATTTGTAACTGATGTGAAATGGCTAGCTAGTTAGCGTGCGGCGTGCTAATAGCGATTCAATTGGTGACGTCACTCGCTCTGAGACCTTGAAGTAGTTGTTCCCCTTGCTCTGCAAGAGCCCGGCTTTTGTGGAGCGATGGGTAACGATGCTTCGTGGGAGGCAGTTGTTGATGTGTGCAGAGGGTCCCTGGTTCGAGCCCAGGCAGGGGCGAGGAGAGGGATGGAAGCAATACTGTTACACTTTTACATTTGCCTTTATGTATGTACTGTATGTACAGTACATCATCTGAACTAGGCTGCTGGTACTTTTGTCTGTCACAATATACACTCACCGGCCAGTATATTAGGTACAGCCATCTAGTACCGGGTCAGCCCCGCCTTTGCCTCCAGAACAGCCTGAATTATTCAGGGAATTCTATAAGGTGTCTGAAAATGTTCCTCAGGGAGGTTGGTCCATGCTGACGCAATGACATCACACAGTTGCTGCAGCTTGGACGGCGGTACATTCATGCTGCGAACAGCCCGTTCCATCTCATCCCAAAGATGTTCTATAGGGTTGAGGGCTGGGTGTTTGTCTGCTGCAATAGCCCATCCGTGACGAGGATCGATTGTGCGTTCCGAGATGCTGTTCTGCACACCACTGTTGTACTGCACAGTTATTTGTGGCCTGTTAGCTTGAACAATTCTTGCCATTCTCTTTCGACCTCTCATCAACAAGCTGTTTTCACCCACAGGACTGCCGCTGACTGGATGTTTTTTGTTTGTCTCACCATTCCCTGTAAACCCTAAACACTCTCGTGAGTGAAAGGTCCTGGAGGGTGGCCATTTCTGAGATACTGGATCCGGCACGCCTGGCACCGACGATCATACCCCGCTCAAAGTCACTTGTTTTACCCATTCTAACGTTCAACCGAACAGTAACTGAATGCCTCGATGTCTTCCTGCCTGCTTTATGTAGCAAGCCGCGGCCACGTGACTAACTGTCTGTAGGAGCGATCCATTTTGGTGAACTGGGTGGTTTACCTAATAAACTGGCCACTGAGTGTAGACAAACTCCCCTCACTCAACCAAACCACATGTCCACAACCTGTTTCTGCATGGTCGGTCGGTCGGACAGACACAAGACAAAACAGTGGCAGAAGTTTGACACAGAAGGAGGTGGATGGGATGTGCTGTAGGCATTAAACAAAATGGCTCATCTGGCAGATGTGTGTCTTTCTCTCTCTCTTCTGAACACTTCATAATTAGGCTTCCTCCTGCCTCCAAGCAGGGTACCACGGTGACAAAAGATGCCAATGGAGGCTGTGGTAGCTGGCGGCTCCTCTTCTCTCCTCAGTTATAAATAGTTTGACTGGATGATTAATGAGTGAGGCCGCCGAGCTAAAGACCCAGACAATGGCTGCTCGCGCAGCTGCCTGAACAAAAAACTAAAAAAACAAGACAAGCCCTGTCCGGGGATAGAAAGGGATAGAATGGAGGGACTGAAGGCAGAGTGGCAGCGAGCAGAGTAGGCTAAATAAATAAATACTTTCAGAGCGACAGCTTCTGAACACTTTATTTAACCCCTGAGCACTTTGGGGAGGGATCCTCATTAACATTTTGACACGCTCAGATGAATAGAGAGGTCAGGCAGGTTGGGTAATGTAGAGAGAGAGAAAGAGAGTGAGAGAGAGAGACAGACAGAGAGAGAGGAAGACAGACAGAAATAGAGAGAGGGCGAGAGACATAGAGAACTGCATTCTTCTATGACGGGGAAGAAGAAGCCAGAAGAGCCCCCTGGGTAATTCCAGAGTAAGAATAGGTGCAGTTTTCCCCTATGTGAGGCCAAAAACTGCTGAACAAAGCCAGAGAGAGGGAGGCTTGAATGTCACTACAGGGGCCTCTCCGTGGGGCCCTCAGCTCTACACAGGGACCCTGGGAAGGGCCAACACTAGGTTTATGTGTATATCAAAACAAAAACAGGAAGCATGTTCAATTAACCTAAATGCATAGAGACTGCTTTCAGTATATCCACAAGGAGGCACAGGCTAGAAAAGTATACTGTCTAACATGATGACCAATCTGTCTCCAGCGTGCCTCCGTGTGCGCCATCATGCGCATGTTGATTTTGTCTATCCTCACCAGACGCGTTCATGACTCGCAGGTTAAAAAACCAAACTGTGAACCAACTATATTAACTTGGGGACATGTTGAAACGCACATGAAACATTCACGGACATTTAGCTATCTTGCTGTTGCTAGCTGTCCTGGGAGATAAACATTGGGTTGGCATTTTACCTGAAATACATATGGTCCTTTTTGGGGGGGGAGTCTATGTATAATTTTGACCCATTTTCAGTCACACAAAATAATGTGTTCTCTACTCAGACAATTAATCCACAGATAAAAGGGCAAACCTATTTATTTGTATTTTTTTATTCATTCTTCTTCTTCTGTTGATTTTATATGGTGGTTGTCAACCACCTTTAAGGTGCATTACCGCCATCAACTGGACTGGAGTGTGGACCTCGTTCATCTTTCAATCACCCACGTGGGTATATGCTCATAAAAACCATTGAGTAGATGGGAGAGGTAGGACTTGCAGTGCGTCAAGCATCTAAAATAGAACCAAGTTCTATTTTAGCTCCTGGCTACACAGACGCCTGTTGACGCATGCGAGCAGTTTGGATGACACGATTGAATAACATGTATTTGTACATTTATTTTGCAACGCGTGCGGTCTGGTCAGCACGTAAGACTGCTACAGCCTGCTATTCCCTGTCAGTACAGAAACACACAGATCATGTCGCCCTACCTCACTAATATGACCCAGTTTTAAATGATACACATCATCAAAATGCCTCAAATCAATCAAAGCTCCACAATAAGCACAACAACAATGAAGGTAAGAGCAGTAACAGGGTTTTTTCAGGGAAAAGTTTGACAATAAAAAGAAAAAGAGGATTGTTATTATCAGGAATATTTGGATGTTGCAGGTAGCTGCTTCCAAGTAGGTTTTCTTCATCCATCTGACAAAGGTCTTTCTCTTCACCCTCTTCTTCTCCTCCTCTCATGCCAGACCTCTCAGGGCATCACAACAGTTCCATTAATGCTCCTGACAGGGGGGTTATTTGCTCCCATATATATTTTCTCTCCAATTATCCGATGGCGGGCAGTGCTGCATACAGGCAGGGCAGGGCTGCCAAACATCCCTGAGACGCTGCCTGTCTGATGGTCACCTCTTTAACTAGTCCTTCCTGACTCCCCTCTCCATCCCTGTCCCTCCCCTTCCCTGTCCCTAACTCTCCTCTCCATCCCTGTCCCTCCCCTTCCCTGTCCCTGACTCTCCTCTCCTTCCCTGTCCCCGACCCCCTCCCCATTCCTGTCCCTGACTCTCCTCTCCCTCCCTGTCCCCGACCCCCTCCCCTTTCCCTCCCTGTCCCTGACCCCCCTCCTTTCCCTGTCCCTGACTCACCTCCCCTCTCCTTCCATCCCTGTCCCTCTCTCCTCTCCCTCCCTATCCCCGACACCCCCCTGTGTCCCCTACCCCCCCCCCCCTGTCCCTGACTCCCCTCTCCATCCCTGTCCCTCCCCTCCCCTGTCCCTGTCCCTGACTCTCCCTCCCTGTTCCCGACCCCCTCCCCTCTCCATCCCTGTCCCTGACTCCCCTCCCTCTCCCTCACCCCTCCATCCCTGTCCCTGACTCACCTCCCCTCTCCTTCCATCCCTGTCCCTCCCCTCCCCTTCCCTGTCCCTGACTCTCCCTCCCTGTTCCCGACCCCCTCCCCTCTCCATCCCTGTCCCTGACTCCCCTCCCTCTCCCTCCCCCCTCCATCCCTGTCCCTGACTCACCTCCCCTCTCCTTCCATCCCTGTCCCTGACTCCCCTCTCCCTCCCTGTCCCTGTCCCCGACACCCCTCCCTTCTCCCTCCCTTTCCCCCACCCTCCTCCCCTCTCCCTCTCTGTCCCTGACTCACCTCCCCTCTCCTTCCATCCCTGTACCTGACTCCCCCCCTCTCCCTGACTCACCCCCCTTGGCTGTCGCCGCTGTCCTTTGGTTCTTAACACCTGGTAAACATCTCCACCCTGACAATGCCAGCTGTGATTTGGAAGTAGGGAAGAGAAGAATCACTGGAGCACTAATCACTATTCTCAAGTTTGCCATGAAGGGTGATATTTGACAAGCACCCATATGATCCACAATATCCCCAGTGTCAACATGAGGACAATTTTGTGAATATTTGCTACATAAAGTGTCCCTAAAGATGGAACTGCATATCCTTTATAGTATTTCAAAACCTTTTTGCCAAGGTTGAATTGATATCTATCACAATTCAGTCAAATGTTTCAACCCAAACCTACACAACCGACCCACATGTTTAGAGACATAAACTGTATGTTAAAATAAGTATGAAGAACATGGCTCATAGACAATATAGCTAATGACTACCACAGACAGTGTCTTCAAACACTGTCAATACTAAATACCACACACAAGCACTTTTTGCGTGATGCCATTTTTAGATATCAATTCAAACTTTTTTGGTGATCTCATTTTACTAGTTCATGGGGTGCACAATACTCTATCTTCCTTAAAACCCATCATTAGTCTAATTTACTTGATTCTTGTCGGTTGCTTACAGCGATCAACGCAGATCAAAGACAGACTAAAATGATACCAAGGGACTGATGTCTCCAATATCCACCATACAAACACAACGAATCAATAGAGCCAAACAGACAGCATTCCTAAGTATAGCTTTAAGCACACTTACAAACACACGCAAAGGCTTCAATTGAACCCCATTGATATCGCAATGAAAAATGCATGATTTCACAGAGAAAAGTTATTTTATCTTCGCCTGGAGATCAATAGCATCAAGGGGTTATAGAATCAAAGATGTTTTGTTAGTGTTTGCAGTTGCGGAGGTTCTTAAGGAACATCTGAGCGCAATATAGGAGAACAAAGCACTCTAAACAAATGGAAAAGAAAAGAGGTGAAGTTGAGTGGATTTCTTAAACTTTCTTTTTACATCCAGCAACACAATGTCCAATAGTAATAGTGCACATGACATGCCAAGTCACATTGAGTTACCACTGACGTGCTCTAGACGATAACTCAATGTGTTCCTCCTGCTCTTGGGTGATCTAGCCATCCTGATACGACGTACGATGACAAGACAAACTAGCACGTCTTACATCAAAACAATGACATTACACTGCATTTCTTATTTCAATGGGTCAGTGTATAACGTACAATGAAACATCCCAGTCGTTCGAAACTGGCTGTCAAACCTAAACACTGACAGGATTGTGATGGGTAGGGGACAGAGAAATAGAAGGGCAGCTAATGTAGACAAAGAGGCCTTACAAACCAGTCTATGACTTTAAAATGCATAGTGCGGTGTATGTTACCATCACAAGATGGTTCAAATTATGAATTATTAACCATCAATTATTAGTCTGGATACTAAATTATTGATCCAGTCCTTTTTAATTCCATTATTATAATAACCTTGGCAGAATAGCAACAATAAAGGTACACTAACCAACAAGAAACAACTACCGTAGTATGTCTGGCTACTCAGAACCCTGGTCATATGAAATGACTGATTCACCATTTAAATCTGTTGCAGGGCTTGAATAGAGATAATAATGCTGTAAGTCAAGCCTCTCGTCAGGCCTGGCCAGGAGAGACAGGAGAGACAGGAGAAACAGGAGAGACGGGAGAAACAGGAGAGACGGGAGAAACAGGAGAGACGGGAGAAACAGGAGAGACAGGAGAAACAGGAGAGACGGGAGAAACAGGAGAGACGGGAGAAACAGGAGAGACAGGAGAAACAGGAGAGACAGGAGAAACAGGAGAGACGGGAGAAACAGGAGAGACGGGAGAAACAGGAGAGACAGGAGAAACAGGAGAAACAGGAGAGACGTCAGGGAGAGACAGGAGAGAGGTCAGGGAGAGACAGGAGAGACGTCAGGGAAAGAAAGGAGAGACGTCAGGGAGAGACAGGAGAGAGACAGGAGAAACAGGAGAGATTAGGGAGAGACAGGAGAGACGTCAGGGAGAGACAGGAGAGACGTCAGGGAGAGACAGGAGAAACAGGAGAGAGGTCAGGGAGAGACAGGAGAGACAGGAGAAACAGGAGAGAGGTCAGGGAGAGACAGGAGAGACGTCAGGGAGAGACAGGAGAGACATCAGGGAGAGACAGGAGAGAAAGGAGAAACAGGAGAGAGGTCAGGGAGAGACAGGAGAGACGTCAGGGAGAGACAGGAGAGACAGGAGAAACAGGAGATACAGGAGAGAGGTCAGTGAGAGACAGGAGAAAGGAGAGACAGGAGAGACAGGAGAAACAAGAGAGACAGGAGAAACAAGAGAGACAGGAGAGACAGGAGAGATGTCAGGGAGAGACAGGAGAAACAAGAGAGACAGGAGAGACAGGAGAGACGTCAGGGAGAGACAGGAGAGACAGGAGAGAGGTCAGGGAAAGAAAAAGTGAGTGAAAGGTAGGAGAGAGGGGGGAGGAAAGGGAGAGAGAACACTTGAACAGAGCAATACTCAATCATTAGGCATCAAAGCCAAAGGAACTGAGTAATATTAAGAAATGCTATAGATGGAAGGAATGTAGTTTGGAAACCTACCAAAAAACAATTAGGCAACAACAAATTCAATCCCCTTTAGATAACTACCTTGACAAAACGTTCCACTGTAATAGTGAAGGTTTAGACAATCTAGGCAGTATAAAAAGATAACAATCTAGGCAGTATAAAAAACAGAGCAAACTAGAATGCTATTTGGCCCTAAACAGAGAGGACACAGTGGCAGAATACCTGACCACTGTGACTGACCCAAAATTAAGGAAAGCTTTGACTATGTACAGACTCAGTGAGCATAGCCTTGCTATTGAGAAAGGCCGCCGTAGTCAGACCTGGCTCTCAAGAGAAGACAGGCTATGTGCACACTGCCTACAAAATGAGATGGAAACTGAGCTGCAGTTCCTAACCTCCTGCCCAATGTATGACCATATTAGACATATATTTCCCTCAGATTACACAGATCCACAAAGAATTCCAAAACAAATCCGATTTTGATAAACTCCCATATCTATTGGGTGAAATACCACAGTGCACCATCACAGCAGCAAGATTTATGACCTGTTGCCACAAGAAAATGTCAACCAGTGAAGAACAAACACCATTGTAAATACAACCCATATTTATGCTCTTTATTTTCTCTTTTGTACTTGAACCATTTGTACATTGTTACAACACTGTCTATATACATAATATGACATGTGTAATGTCTTTATTCTTTTGGAACATTTGTGAGAGTAATGTTTAGTGTGAGAGTGAGAGTAATGTTCATTTTTATTGTTTATTTAACTTTTGTATATTATCTACTTCAGTTGCTTTGGCAATGTTAACATATTTTTCCCATGCCAATAAAGCCCCTTGAATTGAATTGGAGACTGAGAGAGCACGAGAGAGCGAGTAACCACGGGGTCAAGCCCCTCAATGCTCCTGGTGATAGATCTAACAGATAGCAATCAGAGTTTTGCCCGAGTCACTGATACAAATCCACCCCCACCATTATCAACACCATCACCACCACTACACCCACCCACCCATCACCACACCCACCCATCACCACACCCACCCATCATCACCCCTCCCATCACCACACCCACCCATCACCACACCCACCCATCACCACCACCACACCCACCCATCACCCCCCCCCCCCCCACCACCACACCCCCCATCACCACACCCCCCCCACCCATCACCCCCTCCCCCCCCCCCCCACCACCCCCCCCCACCACCACCACCACACCCACCCATCACCACACCCACCCATCACCACCCCCCCCATCACCACCCCCCCATCATCACACCCCCCCATCACCACCCCCCCATCATCACACCCCCCCATCACCACACCCCCCATCACCACACCCCCCATCACCACACCCACCCATCACCACACCCACCCATCACCACACCCACCCATCACCACCACACCCACCCATCACCACACCCCCCACCACCACCACACCCACCCATCACCACACCCCCCACCACCACCACACCCACCCATCACCACACCCCCCACCACCACCACACCCACTCATCACCACACCCCCCACCACCACAATCACCACCAACACCACACCACCTTTGGTCGAAAGTGCAGAAACCCTTCCTAATGTTGCCACCTCCAAACGCCAAAATATAGAAGATATGCAACCAAGAGCTGTGTGGTCTAAACTAGCAACGGTCACAACCCCTTTTCGGGGTATTTTATTAAGACCCCCATTAGCTGTTAACAATGTTGATGAAATAGCGTTTTTATTTCATCAACACTGTTAAGTTCAAGCATATTAAGGTAGGAATATTGTAGAGAACAATCTGATGATTAGTTGAATGTGATTCATAACGACATGGGAAGAGAAAACTAGTTTTAGACATTCATTTAGTACTCTTGAAGTGAGTGGTATTTGACTAGATTCTAGAGCAGTCGGTGGAGGCCTTATGACAGGGTGAACACCCTACACTATGTGTTTCATATGGATATAAGCAAGGCGGTGCAGCGCTTGCTCTTCTGACAGAGATAAGATGTATAAATTAAGTCTACTCCAGAGCCCCGGGCGTCACATCAATCACAGTCTGCATGTCAGCAGCCACAACATTACCCCCTCATCAGGTGAAGGGTGTGTGTTTGAGACAGAGAGAGCAAGAGAGACATAGAGAGAGAATAAAGCCCTTGAATTGATTTGAGAGAGATAGAGTGTGTGTGTGTCGCTGCTGTCAGAAAGCGAGTTGTGAACAGCTGAATTGTACTTCACAGGCTTATTTAAAATAACGACCGCAGCAACACCCACAGAGGCTGAATAAAGTGTGTACAAGCACTCAAGGTTCCACCTTAGGGCATTTGTTTTGCTGATATGCTCAGACGATAACACAATATGTGTGAGAGAGACAGGGAGAGGAAGATAGAGAGGGATATGCTCAGACGATAACACAATATGTGTGAGAGAGACAGGGAGATAGAGAGGGATATGCTCAGACGATAACACAATATGTGTGAGATAGACAGGGAGAGATAGATAGAGAGGGATATGCTCAGACGATAACACAATATGTGTGAGAGAGACAGGGAGAGGAAGATAGAGAGGGATATGCTCAGACGATAACACAATATGTGTGAGAGAGACAGGGAGAGGAAGATAGAGAGGGATATGCTCAGACGATAACACAATATGTGTGAGAGAGACAGGGAGAGGAAGATAGAGAGGGATATGCTCAGACGATAACACAATATGTGTGAGAGAGACAGGGAGAGGAAGATAGAGAGGGATATGCTCAGACGATAACACAATATGTGTGAGAGAGACAGGGAGAGGAAGATAGAGAGGGCAGCCAGTGAAGAACAAACACCATTGCAAATACAACCTATATTTATGTTGATTTATTTTCCCTTTTGTACATTAACTATTTGCACATTGCTACAACACTGTATATAGACACAGGGGTGCAACTTTGGTTTTTGAAGTGCGGGGGACATAGTATTATTTCAAAAAGGTTTATCCAGTTGGGTAAACACTCCAAACAGCCTACCCGACCACTCGGAGGCGTCCGCATGGTCCAAAAGCAACCCATTGTCTCGTTTTGTAACGCATTCCAATGATAAAACTGGGGGGGGACAAAAATGCTATTTCAGAATGTTGGGGGGAAATGCCCCCCCCACCCGTCCCCAGTGAAAGTTGCGCCCCTGGTATATAGACATAATATGACATTTGTCTTTATTCTTTTGGAACTTTTGTGAGTGTAATATTTACCGTTCATTTTTTATTGTTTATTTCACTTTTGTTTATTATCTATTTCACTTGCTTTGGCAATGTAAACATATGTTTCCCATGCCAATAAAGTCCCTTAAATAGAACATTGAATTGAATTGAATTGTGTGAGTGTGAGTGTGAGTGTGAGTGAGTGAGTGAGTGAGTGAGTGAGTGAGTGAGTGAGTGAGTGAGTGAGTGAGTGAGTGAGTGAGTGAGTGAGTGAGTGAGTGAGTGAGTGAGTGAGTGAGTGAGTGAGTGAGAGAGAGAGAGAGAGAGAGAGAGAGAGAGAGAGAGAGAGAGAGAGAGAGAGAGAGAGAGAGAGAGAGAGAGAGAGAGACAGAGAGAGAGGCAGCAGACTGTTTTTTCTCCTCACTCTCTCTGTCTTCCTCTCTCTCTCTCTATGTATCCCTGTCTTCCTCTCTCTGTCTCTCTGCCTTCCTCTCTCTCGCTCTTTCTGTCTTCCTCTCTCTCTCTATGTCTCCCTGTCTTCCTCTCTCTGCCTTCCTCTCTCTACATGTCTCTCTGTCTTCCCCTCTCTCTCTATGTCTCCCTGTCTTCCTCTCTATGTCTCCCTGTCTTCCTCTCTCTCTCTATGTATCCCTGCCTTCCTCTCTCTCGCTCTTTCTGTCTTCCTCTCTCTCTCTATGTCTCCCTGTCTTCCTCTCTCTGCCTTCCTCTCTCTATATGTCTCTCTGTCTTCCCCTCTCTCTCTATGTCTCTCTGTCTTCCTCTCTGTCTCCCTGCCTTCCTCTCTCTCTCTATGTCTCCCTGCCTTCCTCTCTCTCTATGTCTCCCTGTCTTCCTCTCTATGTCTCCCTGTCTTCCTCTCTCTCTCTATGTATCCCTGTCTTCCTCTCTCTCTCTCTGTCTCTCTCTCTCTCTATGTCTCTCTCACTCTCTCTGTCTTCCTCTCTCTCTCTCTATGTCTCCCTGTCTTCCTCTCTCTGTCTCTCTGCCTTCCTCTCTCTCGCTCTTTCTGTCTTCCTCTCTCTCTCTCTGTCTCTCTCTGTCTCGCTCTCTCTATGTCTCTGCCTTCCTCTCTCTGTCACTGTCTTCCTTTCTCTATATGTCTCTCTGCCTTCCTCTCTCTCTCTCTATGTCTCTCTGCCTTCCTCTCTCTCTCTCTCTCACACCCTTTTTCTCTAAGTCTCTCTGTCTTCCCCTCTCTCTATGTCTCTCGTGTCTCTCTGCCTTCCTCTCTCTCTCTCTATGTCTCTCCCCCTCTACCTGTCTCTCTCCCTCTCTCGCTCTGTCTCTCTCTCTCCATGTCTCTCTCCCTCTCTATATGTCTCTCTCCCTCTCTCTATGTCTCTCCCCCTCTTCCTGTCTCTCTCCCTCTGTCTCTCTCCCTGTCTCTCTCCCTCTCTGTCTCTCTCCCTCTACCTCTATGTCTCTCTCCCTCTCTATATGTCTCTCTCCCTCTCTATATGTCTCTCTCCCTCTCTATATGTCTCTCTCCCTCTCTATGTCTCTCTCCCTCTCTATGTCTCTCTCCCTCTCTATGTCTCTCTCCCTCTCTATGTCTCTCTCCCTCTCTATGTCTCTCTCCCTCTACCTCTATGTCTCTCTCCCTCTCTATGTCTCTCTCCCTCTCTGTCTTTCTCTCTCTCCCTCTATGTCTTTCTCTCGCTCCCTCTATGTCTTTCTCTCGCTCCCTCTATGTCTCTCTCCCTCTCTCTATGTCTCTCTCCCACTCTCTATGTCTCTCCCCCTCTCCCTGTCTCTCTCCCTCTCTCTCTCTGTCTCTCTCCCTCTCTCTCCCTCTATGTCTCTCTCCCTCTACCTCTATGTCTCTCTCCCTCTCTCTCTATCTTTCCTCATGTCTGGCTGAGGCTTGAAAGGCCATTGGACAGGGACATGGATAGAAAGAAGGATGTGTCTGTAGTATCTTTGTCTTGTTTAGTATGAAATGGAAACACCACTCCTGCAACCCATCAGCAGCCTCAACCCAGAGGCAGCTCAACCCTATGGGAGGTCTCATCAACCCAAGGTTTCCCCTACCACACTCACCAAAACCACTACTACGTCAGTTGTTAACTGAGCCAGACACAGGGATGGATGCCCACCCCCCACAGTACTGCGACTATACTGCAAGGCAGAGCCATTTTCTGCCTGGGGCAGACCTAATGCTCCACCAGCAGACAAGGAGAGAAGACCAATGACAGAGAACAAACATGTCCCAGGCCACAGTGCTCTGTCTGGAGCTGGAGCCTCCAAGGCCTGTGGGTTAAGTAAGGAGCATACTAAGGTTTGTTGTTGACTCCAGACATGGTCAAGTGACGTAGGCAGTCGCAGGCCACACACACACACACACACACACACACACACACACACACACACACACACACACACACACACACACACACACACACGACTGCCTATGTCACTCTACCATTTATTGAGTGTGTGTGTGTGTACCTGCGTGTGTGTACCTGCGTGTGTGTACCTGCGTGTGTGTGTGTGCATTCCTATGTGCAGCAGAAATGTTAAGTGACCGGTGGGAGTACAAAGGCAAACATTAGTGGATTATAGAGAGGAAAGGATTTGTACCAACCAGAGAAGTCGCCTGTTGCAATGCCAATAAAACACACCAACCAGTCCAGGGCATTTTATCACCAGAAAACAGACTCTTTATTTCATGTAAGCAGATTTAAGCGTATCAGTGAGCTCGAGATTTGTTTATTTGAAGTTAAGCGAGATTCGTGGAAAATTCATAATGGATTTAGAGGTTTTTGAACAGTCACTGAGCTCTGTAGTGCTCTAGGTGCACACACACACACACACACACACACACACACACACACACACACACACACACACACACACACACACACACACACACACACACACACACACACACACACACACACACACACACACACACACACACACACACACACACACGTTCTCTTCAATGAACACTACAGGATTTATTACAAACCTGTTAATCTGAAGACAAAACAAAACTGTCTGTAATGTTTCTCCCACCTCCAAGTCTGGATCATCTCTAAACAGTCCTGTTCCTATTCACACCACACATACCAGAGGCCTTTACACTTGACACACATCACCTCTAAACTAACTATTATAATTACAGAGATGTCTGTATATAAAACGCCTAATTACAAGATACACAGTGACTCTGTCTGGTTTTAATATCGTCTCTACTTACGGAGCAATCAGTCAAGACAATTCTACTGACGTAGAGTTAACATCTACTTGTTCATATCTAATTCAAAGTTGAAGGGATGTGTAGTTGTAAAATACTGGATAATGATATAGATTGTATAACATTAGAGGATAACAGTCCAGGAGAGCCTGGAAACAGCCCTTAGTCGTGGTATATTGGCCATATATCACAAACCCCTGAGGTGCCTTATTACTATTAGAAACTGGTTACCAACGTAATTAGCAGTAAAAGCAGTGAAAATAAATGTTTTTTCATACCCGTGGTATACAGTCTGATATACCACGGCTGTCAGCCAATGAGCATGCAGGGCTCAAACCACCCAGTTTATAATACAGGATAATGTTATAGATAGTATACCAGTGGAGGATAGTAGTTTGTTATTGTTTTTATTTGAGGTCTGTAAATACATGTCAACACCCACCTTACATCACCTGACCACTCACTCACATGCAATCCCGAAAGACACTTCTGTTAACATCCATCACAAGAGAAACACATGCTTGTGTGTGTGTGTGTGTGTGTCATCCTTCGCAATAACAATAATGCTCTTTAGTGAACCATGGATCCTAATGATTATGTTTGAATAATTACAGTTATTGCATATCATGTGGAATCAGACCGGTCTCCACCGTGCGCATTCCCCCCGAATATGCCGATTTGGCTCTCGCCTTCTGTAAAAAGAAGGCGACTCAATTACCACCCCATCGACGGGGGGATTGTGCGATAGATCTCCTGGTAGACGCTGCATATCCCAGGAGTCACGTTATCCCCTGTCGCAAGCGGAGACGGTGGCTATGGATCACTATATCTCTGAATCCCTGCGTCAGGGGTTCTATTCAGCCATCCATTTCACCAGCCTCTTCGAGTTTCTTTTTTGTGAAGAAGAAGGATGCGGTTTACGCCCGTGCATTGATTTCGAGGTCTCAATAAAATCACGGTGAAATATAGTTACCCGTTACCTCTGATAAATACAGTTATTGAGTCATGAACGGGGCACGCTTCTTCACAAAATTGGATCTCAGGAGTGCGTACAATCTGGTGCGTATTCGGAGGGTGATGAGTGGAAGACGGCATTTAGCACCACCTCAGGTCATTATGAGTACCTTGTCATGCCATATGGTTGATGAATGCTCCATCAGTTTTCCAATCATTTGTAGATGAGATCTTCAGGGACCTGCATGGGCAGGGTGTAGTGGTGTATATCGATGATATTCTGATATACTCCGCTACACGCCCGAGCATGTGTCCCTGGTGCGCAGGGTGCTTGGTCGCCTTTGGAGCATGATCTATATGTCAAGGCTGAGAAATGCTTGTTCTTCCAAACAATCCATTTCCTTCCTAGGGCATCGGATTTCCACTTCAGGAGTGGAGATGGAGAGCGACCGCATTACTGCCGTGCGTAATTGGCCGACTCCAACCACGGTAAAGGAGGTGCAGCGTTTTTTAGGGTTTGCCAATTACTACCGGAGTTTATCCGGGGTTTTGGTCAGGTGGCTGCTCCCATTACCTCACGTGCTAAAGGGGGGCCCGGTGCGCTTGCAGTGGTCGCTGAGGTGAACAGGGCTTTTGGACACCTGAAGACTCTGTTTACCTCGGCGCCTGTGTTGCTCATCCGGATCCCTCTTTGCCATTCATAGTGGAGGTGGACACATCCGAAGCTGGGATAGGAGCAGTGCTCTCTCAGCGTTCGGGTGTGCCACTGAAGCTTCGCCCCTGTGCTTTCTTTTCGAAGAAGCTCAGCTCGGCGGAGCGAAACTATGATGTGGGGGACCGGGAGCTGTTAGCTGTCGTACAGACCTTGAGGCGTGGAGGCATTGGCTTGAGGGGGCTAAACACCTTTTTCTCTCTGGACTGACCACCGCAATCTGGAGTACATCCGGCAGGCGAAGAGAATGAATCCTCGCCAGGCAAGGTGGGCCATGTTTTTCACTCGTTTTGTGTTTACCCTTACTTACAGACCGGGCTCCCAGAACGTCAAGGCAGACGCATTGTCTCGGCTGTATGACACAGAGGAGCGGTCCATGGATCCCACTCCCATACTCCCAGCTTCGTGTTTGGTGGCACCAGTAGTGTGGGAGCTGGACGCGGACATTGAGCGGGCGTCACGTGCAGAGCCCTCTCCTCCTGAGTGTCCAGCTGGTCGTCTGTACGTTCCGTCTGCTGTCCGCGACCGATTGATCTATTGGGCTCACACGTCACCCTCCTCTGGTCATCCAGGGATAGGTCGGACGATGCGCTGTCTTGATGGAGGTACTGGTGGCCCACTTTAGCCAAGGACGTGAGATTTGTTTCCTCCTGCTCGGTGTGCGCCCAGTGCAAGCTCCTAGACACCTGCCCAGAGGTAAGCTTCAACCTTTACCCGTTCCTCAACAGCCGTGGTCGCACCTGTCGGGGATTTTTTGACTGATCTTCCACCTTCACAGGGTCAACCACGATCCTGGTCGTTGTGGATCAGTTTTCGAAGTCCTGTCGTCTCCTCCCTTTGCCCGGTCTCCCCACGGCCTTACAAACTGCAGAGGCCCTGTTTACACACGTTTTCCGGCACTATGGGGTGCCTGAGGATATAGTGTCTGATCGGGGTCCCCAGTTCACATCAAGGTCTGGAAGGCGTTCATGGAACGTCTGGGGATCTCGGTTGTCTTATCTCAGGTTTTCACCCCGAGAGTAATGGGCAGGTGGAGAGAGTTAACCAGGATGTGGGCAGGTTTTTGCGGTCCTATTGCCAGGACCGGCCGGGGGAGTGGGCGAAGTTCGTGCCCTGGGTAGAGATGGCCCAGAACTCGCTACGTCACTCCTCCACTAACCTCACTCCTTTCAATGTGTATTAGGGTATCAGCCGTTCTGGCTCCTTGGCATCAGAGCAGACCGAGGCTCCTGCGGTGGACAATTGGTTTCGGCGCGCTGAGGAAACCTGGGGGAGCAGCCCACGTCCACCTTCAGCGCGCCATAAGGCGCCGAAAATTGGCGCAGACCGTCGCCGCAGTGAGGCCCCGGTGTTCGCACCAGGGGACAGGGTCTGGCTCTCGACCCGAAACCTGCCCCTCCGCCTGCTCTGCCGGAAGCTGGGTCCGCGGTTTGTGGGGCCGTTTAAAGTCCTGAGGAGAGTGAACGAGGTATGTTATAGGTTACAACTGCCCCTAATTACCGTATTAACCCCTCGTTCCATGTGTCTCTCCTCAGGCCGGTGGTGGCTGGCCCGCTCCAGGAGGCTGAAGTGCGTGAAGTTCCTCCACCTCCTCTTGACATCGAGGGGGTCCAGGCGTACTCTATTCGATCCATTTTGGATTCGAGACGTCGGCGAGGGGCCTTCAGTACCTCGTGGACTGGGAGGGGTACGGGCCGGGGAGAGATGCTGGGTTCGGTGGAGGACGTTTTAGATCCTTCCATGTTAAAAGAATCCACCGCCTCCATCCGGATCGCCCTGCACCTCGCCCTCCGGGTCGTCCCAGAGGCCGGTGTCGACGCGCTGCTGGAGCCGCGCGTCAGGGGGGGGGGTACTGTCACGACTTCTGCCGAAGTCGTTGCCTCTCCTTGTTCGGGCGGTGTTCGGCGGTCGACGTCACCGGTCTTCTAGCCATCATCGATCCATTTTTCATTTTCCATTGGTTTTGTCTTGTCTTCCCACACACCTGTTTTCAATCCCATCCATTATCCTCTTGTGTATTTACCCTCTGTTTCCCCTCATGTCTTTGTCAGAGATTGTTTCTTGTTAGTATTGTTTTTATGTGTATAGGTGCGCGACGGGTCTTCGTACCCATATTTGTTTTGTTCGTTTCTTATTTAGTGTTATGGGCATGTATTTGGACTTTCATTAAAAGACTCCATTTTACACTACGTTTGACTCTCCTGCGCCTGACTTCCCTGCCACCTATACAAACGACTCTGAAGAATCTCTGACCCAATATGAAGTCAGCAGGAGAGGACACTACGCTCATGGAGGTGGAGGAACGCGTCCGGGAACAAAAGGAGGAGATTGAATGTTTGAGCGCAGTCATGGATCGCATTGTCCAGAAAATGGACCGCTGGGAGAGACAGGGAGTTTCTCCAGCGCCTCCACTCCCACAACCAGGGTATTCCTTGAACACTTTTTTCCCTCCTGAACCGAACAAAATCCATTTACCCCTACCCATTGGATACAACGGAGATACTGCCGGCTGCCAGGGTTTCCTCCTTAAACTTAAGTTGTATCTGGCCACGGTCTCCCCAGTACCATCAGACCGTGAGAAGAGTTGCGCCCTCGTCTCATGCCTCACCGGGAAAGCCCGGGAGTGGCCGCGCTGTGTGTAGAAGGAGGATGCGGCGTTTGGACGATTTTGAGGAGTTCATCCGCCATTTCCGGAGAGTATTCGACCACCCATCCGAAGGCAAAGCGGCGGGTGAGCGCCTCTATCATCTGAGGCAGGAGACGAGGAGTGCACAGGAGTTTCTAGGGAGGGACGGAAAAAAAAAACCC